>NW_026896975.1:0-27421 GCF_033153095.1 Gastrolobium bilobum
AAGAAAACTCCTCACACCCTTAACATTTACAGGTGGAGGAAGTTTCTCTATCACAGAAATTTTTGCCCTATCCACTTCAATTCCATTCCTAGACACCTTGTGTCCAAGAACTATACCTTCTGTCACCATAAAGTGACACTTCTCCCAGTTCAAAACCAAATTACAGTCTTGACATCTTTTCAAAACAGAATCTAAATTCCCTAGACATACAACAAAATCAGAACCAAATACAGAAAAATCATCCATAAAAATTTCTATGCATTCTTCTATCATATCAGAAAAAATGGAAAGCATGCACCTTTGAAAGGTGGCAGGAGCATTGCATAAGCCAAAGGCATCCTCCGGTATGCGAATATTCCATATGGACATGTAAAAGCAGTCTTCTCCTGATCCTCTGGTGCCACAGCAGTCTTCTCCTTCATAGTGGGGTTGAGTCTCCTCTGTGGTTGCCTTACTGGTTTGACCTCTTCCTCCATCAATATTTTGTGGGTGCAAAAGGAAGGATTAATACCCTTAAGATCTGAAAACTGCCATCCAATAGCCATTTTATTCTTCTTGAGTACCTTAATCAACTTCCCTTCTTCCTCATCAGACAACATTGCATTAATGATTGCTGGATATGTTTGATCATCCCCAAGGAACACATACTTCAAATGTGAAGGTAATTCTTTAAGTTCTACCTTAGGTGCTCCTTTTGGAATGTCATCAATCTTCTTCTCAAGCTCTTCCACTTCTGGCTCTTCTTGGTAATCTTCTGCACCTGTCTCTTCTTCTGATCTTTTTTCCTCAATTGGGAATTCTTCTTCTTTATTCACTTCTTCCACAACCTCCTGTATTACATCCAATCTAAAACAATCCTCTACATCAACAGGGTGCTTGATGGTTTCAAATACATCAATTGTGACTGTTTCCTCATCCACCCTTAGCAACAACTTTCCTTGTTCAACATCTATCAAAGATCTTGCAGTTGCTAAAAAGGGTCTTCCTAACAATAGAGGACTTTCTGTATCTTCTTCCTCCATGTCAAGAATCACAAAATCCACTGGAAAAATAAACTTGTCTACCTTGACCAAGACATCTTCACACCTTCAGGCCTCTTGATAGATCTATATGCAAGATGCAGAATAAGATTGGTCTCCTTCAAGGTGTTGATTCCCAAAGCTCTACATACTGTCAACGGCATCAAGTTTATACTGGCTCCCAAATCGCACAATGCCTTTCCCACCTCCACATCTCCTATAGCAATAGAGATACTGAAGCTTCCAGGATCTTTCATTTTTGTTGGAAGCTTCTTCTGGATTAGGGCACTACACTCTGCTGTTAGGGCCACTGTCTCACCATCAGTTAATTTCCTCTTCTTAGTAAGTAAGAAGATCCTTCATGAACTTTGCATAGTGAGGCATATTTTCCAGTGCTTCAGAAAATGGTATGTTAATTTGTAAATTTTTGAAGATATCCAGAAATCTTGCATAGTGCTGTTTCTGAATCTCTTGCTTCAACCTTTGAGGGTAGGGAACTTTAGCATAGGGAGATAAAATAACTGGCTGTTCTTTCTTGTCAGCCATCTTCTTCTTTTCCCACTTCATCATCTTTTGTGGGGAAGCATTTTTACCAACTTCTACCTCTCCTTCATTCTTATTGTTCTTCCCTTCCTCTTCTTTATCAATTCCAACTATAACATCTCTAACAACTACTTCCTTCTCACTTTTCTCATTTCTCATCTTTTCTACTTCATCATCAGAGACTACATCTTCAACCACAACCTCTTCTTCATTCTTTTTATTTTCCACATTCTTTTTCACTGGTTGAAGTACCAACCCACTTCTTGTCATAATTTCTTTACAGTGCTCCTTAGGATTCACTAATGTATCACCTGGAAATTTCCCTTGTGGTCTCTCTGATATCTGTCTTGATAATTGACCAATCTGGGTCTCCAAATTTCTGATTGATGCTTCCTGATTTCTGAAAGAAGTTCTGGTCTCCTGCATGAATGCAGTTGTCTCTTCCCTGAATGAATTAGACACTTGGATATAATCCTGAGTTGTCTTAGATAACTGAGCAAACGCTTTCTCCCATGCAGCAGGATCACTTGACTGCTCCTTCATATGTGGTGGTGGAGGATGTAATGGTGGGTTCAATTGATGGTTGGAACTATAGCTGAATCCTGGGTGTTGATTTTTGTTCTTCCATGGTGGCACATAAACATTCCTTCCCTGATTGTTGTAGTTCATTTGATTATTCTGATCATACCACACTCCATTCACCTCTGCTTGTTCTGGTGATCCCCCATAATCACACTCCTCTGTCACATGGCCTTTGCCACAGATGGCACATACACATTTGGTTTCCACAGAGGCTACCTTTTGTGAAGAGAGTTGCTTGATAACGGTATCTAATTGTTGCTGTTGTTGTCTCTGTGTCTGCATCAGTTGGTCATTCCTTGCCAACAGAGCATCATACCCATCCAACCTGATGACTCCTGTCCTTCTGTCAGCCACTGGGGCATTATCAAATTCTTGAGATGCTAATGACTCAAAGATATCCAAGGCTTCTTGAGGGGTCTTGGTAGTCAATGATCCATCAGCAGTGGTATGCACCAAGGTTCTAGTGTTAGTGGTCATTCCTTGCAGGAAAATTGCTGCTTGTTGCCATGCCTCAATTCCATGTTATGGACATTTCCTCAACAAAGTCTTGAATCTCTCCCAAGCCTCATAAATGGATTCTGACTCTTTCTGCTTAAAGCTTGTAATCTCATCCTTCAACTTGGCCCTCTTGGTTGCTGAGAAAAACCTCTGCAAGAACTCGGTCTGCAGATCATCCCAAGTTGTTATACTTCCTTGTGGCAATGATTGCAGCCATCTCCTTGCATCATCCGTCAGTGAATGAGTGAATAGTCTCAACATAATTGCATCTCTTGTGACACCATTTATCTTTACAGTATCACTCAACAATAGAAAAGTTCTCTATGTGCAAGTAAGGGTCCTCTGCACTGGTTCCAGCAAATTGATCCTTCTGCACCAAATGAATCAAAGCAGGCTTCAATTCAAAGTTGTTGGGCTCCACTGTTGGGCGCACAACACTCCCAATTGGAGGAATCACTGCAGGAGTCGTGTACTCTCCCAGTGTCCTCTGTGGTGGTGGTGGTCTGTGATTCTCTGCCATTATCTCTTCCTGATTAACCGTACTGGATTCACCAATTTCTTGCAACTGTCTCCTTTGCCTGGCTGCCCTTTTTTTCTTCCTCAATGTCCTTTCTAATTCTGGATCATACAACAACAAATTCGGATCAAGTGTACCTCGCATATACCAGAATCAAAATAAACAAAGTACCATCACCCGCCGATGGTAAAGCGACCGAGCTCTGATACCACTTGAAAGTAAAATGGCATTGAAGGCCGTAGCATGTGAGAGGGAAAAACAAAAGTTTTCATATGCGAAATTACACATGCAATCAAGGATCATGCTTTATGGTTCAGCCACAAGTAATAAAATGATGAGTAAAGATCGTTCCCACGAGGAATTGTGTTCAAACACCAATATACCATAGAAAACTAATTTGAATCAAATAAAAGTTTGTAAAAATCATGAATAATTTGTCACCAGAAAATTGATTGTAAGTAATTTGACACAAAGTAAATGTGGATTAGGAATTAATAAAACAACAAGTAGTCAGAAAACAACTTTCCTCCATAATAACCTATGTAAAAAAACTGATCATATGATGAATTCCTTTCCATGTGATGTTAATCAACCTTTTACTTATCATCAAGATGTAATCCCTTACTACCCTGATAGATACATTAATCAGAAACCCCAATCCCTTGGTGATCTCTTTCTTAATACATGCATGAAATACTAAAGTCTTAAGATTACATCAGAACTCTAGCATCAATCCCTTGAGTACTAGAATTCTGATGTTGAGATTATCAAATATAGAAGTCATATAAACATCCCTGTTCTATATTACTTCCTTGATAGAGATAATTAAATCAGAAAATCTCAAATCAACACATGAAAAATACTTCATCATATTAATCAAATCAACATAATATTATCATGGAGTTCTATTGCATTCAGACTACAAAGACTCTACTCAGACATGACTAAAGAATAAATAAGAGAAGAAGAAGCAAACTTCATTTCCATGTTGAAAGTCTTCAATCTCCAAACTATTACAAGGAAATCCTAATACAAAAACTAAAACCTAAGAGAATTTAGAGAGAAGTCAGACTAAAGTTTAAGAGAGAGAGAGAGTTCAGATCCCTCAGATCCAGATCTCTTTTCTAAGTGTCAAGGCTTTGCCTTATATAGTGTTACAATTAAAAACAGAAAACTGATGTGGGCGCTAAAACATCCATAAGTGACCGTTTTAGCGCCCATGCTTTACGTATGCTCAACTGCTTTTAACTGATTCCAATGCTAAAACGTTAAGGAATGACCGTTTTAGCGTCCAAACTTGGTGAATGCTCAACTGATTTTAACTGACTCCAACGCTAAAACTCTTGATTTGGACGTTTTAGCGGTGAAGACCAGAATCCTTTTCCACTTTAGGGCGCTAAAACGCTTATTGCAGGCCGTTTTAGCGCCCAAGACCAGCAATTTTCCATCTTCTAAGTGCAGCAGCACGCTAAAACGCTCTGTGTGGGCGTTTTAGCGCTCATCACCAGCAAGTTTTGGCCTCTTCCTGTAGCAGGGCGCTAAAACGCTCAGTGTGAACGTTTTAGCGCTCAACACTTAGGCAATTTTTCTCCTCTTGAGCTCCAGAATCCTCTTCCTTCTCCAGTTGTCTTTCAAGCTTGCTTTTCCTACAAGGAGGAGAAATTTTCACAAAATATAGCTGGATTCAAGGCTTGCCACTAGTGCCAATGTGTTTAGAAGGTGTTTTCCAACAAATTTCAACTCAAGAATCACTTGATTTGGATAAGAAATGATGGAGTTATGGAGAAATTAAAATTTGAAGTGAAATTTTCCATTGGAGAAAAAGGGCTGCGGGTTTGGGGCTGAAGGGGAGTGGAGGAGGTGATGAATAGTGTAGTGATGATGTGTCTTAAGTGAATTTTAAGTGGGGTGGGTCCCACCCCACCTCACGCGATTCAAAACGCGTTTGAACTCTCACTAAACGTCTGTAATTTCAAAACCTATTTAGAAACTCTAATTTTTAACATTAACTATTCTCCTTAAATTATTCTTGATCAGATGAATTCAGAGTCCTCCATTCGTTCGGAGAAAACACTGTTTTAAGCTATTGCGCGCGCCGTTGGCACGCTTCCCCCACAATAGTGCTTCACTATCACACTTCAAAATTCTTACACACTGTGCCTCACCTCTTATATTCAAATCTAACCTATTATTGTTCATTTACAATTATCTAACCGCACAATTTACGTTAATCACATGGAAGAACTCTCTCAATACAGTGGGGAACAACATTCACAGGTTTTAACCGCTCGAGCTCTTGCTGTCCTCAGGGCCCCAGATGTAATGACCCACCGATTAGAGAATCCACCCATATGATCTCTGCTAATAACTTACCACTAGTTATCCTGTTCTATTAGCATTTCCAACGTTTCTTATTGGTTCATTTATATAAATCAACTCAACTATACTAACAGTCACATCAATGCGGAGCACTTCCTCGTCACCCATTACTCATATAAGATAACAATTGTCTCCGGGAACGCAATCCACACAGAGATAACCATACCCTCCGGGCATATAAGCCACACAGAGATATCAATAACATCATGTCGTACCACATGCACCCAGTGCATAGAGAAATTTATATTCACAATATATCTGTATATCACAACCAACGTGTGCCCAGTAAACACCAGATCACACTTGGACCCTGTCCATTTGGTGTATGTCTCACCTCTTATACATAACAGCAAAATACCTTTGGTATGTTCACATGGGGCTATCCCCATAATCATAGTAGTAGTGGTATAATATACACCTGTTACATATAAGTCAATTCATCTTACTCTCTCATTTCATTCTTCTCACTGATCGTTTACATGTAAGCCACTATTATAATAATTCACATTCTCTTCGTAATTTCGTACACGTTTTCTAACTTTTAATAGTTCTTTCTGTCATGTTACCGTTCAAATCCATAGTCCATTTTCTCTTCCTTGCTTATTCTTCTCACAGATTGTTTTCTCTCTTACTTTGACTATTCAATTGGCATAGTTCATGACACAATTCTCTATTCCGTGAATCCAGAATTTTCTCAAAGTTCTGTACACATCTCACACATACTTCCCATCACACAGGGATCTTCTAAACATATTCGTCCTATCACAGAGGACTAATTTCACCTCGATCCGTGCACTGGAAAATTATATCAATCCTTGTACTAACACGTATACCTCAACTCATTAACTAATCTTATCATTTCTGTTTTGACATTACACATTAGCTCTTTTGCTAAACACATAATTCCACACTTTATTCACCTTTGGCAATTCAGTTCTCTTACTATCCACTTAATTTCACACTTTATTGCAACCTAGTTCATACAGTAATCACATGATTTCACCTTAGGTTATACATTAGCTCATTCTCCGATCATACTCTCTCACTTTGTGATAGTACAACACTAACTCATAAAATCTTGTCTCTGTTCTAATCCATTGTCTGCTACAGCTCACATAAGCCTATACTCAATATTATAAAGCAACCCATCAATTTTCCTGATCACTTCCACCCTTGGTGGTTGTAGATTATTCCTTACGTTGAAAATACCTCCACACTGTCTATCAATCCATATTAAATACCAACGATTTCACAAGCACACTACTATTAGTAGTACCTACTACATATAGACCACAAGATTATAATTCTTTACAATTTTCCTTACTGTCTTACACTTAACTATACAATTCAACCATACTATTCAGTTATCACTGATAAGTCTTTCAATTTGAATCAACGTTCATTAACCACATTAGTGCCTTCATAGTACATTTACCTTATGCCATCCATGGCGATTTTCTCAATTTCTTCCTTCTACTCATACTTCATAATTATTTCATCTCATCTATGTTTACTCAGTACTAACTCCTTATGGATTTCAATGCCATATTTCAATATCTCTCAATTTAACACTTCACTAACATGACAAAATTTTAAATTTCCAATCCCTTAGGATCTGATATCAAACATTCCATTTGTTTCTCTATATTAACCATCCAGTTCATTCGAGTGTACACCATCTATCAGGGACTTATAACTTCGAATCAACATAAATTATTCAAACTCATGCCTAAGCCTATCTGTTCACCATTTTCAATAATCCAACAGGTTCTAAATCTTTCACCTTGATGAAGTCCCTCCACCACGTCCACCTGGACATAATTGTTTTTACTAAACAACACATATACTTGGAAGTTTCACCAATACCACTTCCATACTATGGATTCATCTCAATTATATATCTTTATTATTCATAGTATTACAAGGTTCACCCATGCAATACCGTACATATCATAGATTTGTTTGCAACTTTCGCTTATAACATAGTTTTCTTTTCACTTTCATCAAAAGTCAGACAAAACATTTAAGTCTGTTTTCCTTAAGTCCTATAATCTTCATATTTTACTTACTGCCATCTGTTGTCCACGAAGCAGTCAACACTGCATCCACAACATCAGGCTAAGGACTCACATTCGGCGCTCCAAGGTTGCCACGCAGGCTTCTTACGATGACTACGCATGTAACACAAAGGAATTGGTTGATCAGACCCACACTAAGGAATCACATATGCAGTAATCGATAAGAATCTACATACAACTATGCAACTGTAACATCCCACGTAATTAGATGTAAGTATATGTAGTATATATATATATATATATATATATATTGCTTTGGGGGACATGGAGACTTATGCTAAAACCGAATTGTGTACAATGCATGCGTTGTTCTCAATTTATTAGGGTATTAGTACGTGATTAATAGAGATTTGGGAAATTAATTTAATTGCAAGGATTGATGAGAAACTATTTTAGACAAGTGAAATTTTAATAAAGGATATAACTAGGATCTAGTGGTAGTTGTAGAAGAAAATTAAAATACTAAAAAGATATAAAAAAAAATTTACTAACAATTGGGCTGATTTGTAGTCACATAAAGCATTAGGATTAAATAAATTGGACCCTCATCACATGAGTAGGTCGCTGGCCCAAGTGGCTTTGAAAGGGTTTAGTTCAGCCCAAAATATTTTGTTATCTATTCACTTCTTAGGAATCCTTAGAGGGCAGCCCTTAATTGGGTGAAAATCACCACATGGTTGACTCATCCTTATCCCCTTTGAGCGCATAGGACTTAGTGGAAAATTCTGATCATTGTTTGCTTAAAATAAAAGTAAGTCAGCCTTTCTCATTTCTTGACATAAACGCATAGGAGTGGCAAAAAGTGGGCTGATAACTTGCTGCAATACTCAACCTCATTCAACCTTCCTCTCATGCAACCAATAAGCATCTAATGGCCAGCTTGCATGCTCTTTTAGTGGTGCAGAAATTCTGCGCTCCTTTGCTCCTTGTGCACTGAAAAGAGAGGAGAAGGGTGGGATACTTTATGAATTTTTCTAAGCCCTTAAATCAGTCTTGCCACTCACCATTCAATCACCCAAGCGCTGAAGTGTAGGTAATCAAACATAGCTATTTCATTCTCCATTTCCTTTACCGAAACCGTGACCTTGAGGAGTAGAGACACAAAGATAAGGTTTTGAAACTTTCCTCCCCATCTTGGCTGAACCGAAACCTTTCCCATAGGACACCATCAACCTTGCTACCATTATAGTTATTCCATTTATCTTAGAAAGAAACCGTGAGCTCCATGAGTATATAGCACAACTCCAAGCATCAACTCTTTCTCTTCGTTCTCTGTTTTAGGCCGTCAAACCATCAACTTCAAGGAAGTAACTTGTCATATCCTAACCTCTTATTCCTTCCTTTATTCCATACGATTTTATTAAGGTAAAACCCCTTGCGTGCAGTTGTGAAACTGAGTTCTTAGAGCGTGATCCCCCACTGCATGCAGCCTTGTAGCGTGACACTTGAAGGGTAGAAGGGTAAGGGCTGTTCTCAAGTGAGTCACTAGGCTTGTGAGCTACAAGGAGGTAAAGTTCTTAACCTTAACTCATCCTACATCTAGCTTTCGGTTGGTATATATGCTTAGGAAATAGCTTTCTAGCTCATTTTGTTCCTTTTTGATTCTGCCGCCGTATGATCTTTGGACCTAGGATGAAAGCATGCAGAAAATGAATTTTAATGATCTTCTTATGAACCTTGGGCTGTTCGGTTGTGAAGGATCCCTAAACGTTTTTCTGAATCAAAATAAAACAGTGGACAGTATGCTTAGTTTTTGGCGCACCATAATGGGAATGGTATTATGAGAAATCAGAATGTTGTAGGAATTAAGGCATGGAGAAAACCGTATAGTATGCATGTGGAACTTAGGAAAAATTATGGAATATGGTGCTGTATAAATTTAATAAAAAAAAAAAAAATTATATGAAGGCAGAAAACGTTTCTCTTAAGAAAAGTTCAAAACCGATTCTGTTTTGGGATGTATTACGTTGGAAAAAATATATATTAGGAAGTCAGAATGTAGTAGGAAAAGAAATAAGGTAAAACAGTTTGGAAAATTAAGGATAAAAGAAACGAAAATGTGTGAAGTGTTTGGAAATTCCCATAGAATAGGATTCTGACTTGTATACTTATGTTTAGGTGCGCAATATTCTTGAAACGTTGGGCTTATACACTGCTGTTTGGTTAGTACTTAAAAGCACCAAGGTATGTGTAGGCGGTATTACCTAATGTGACTATTGGCTAGTGCAAGGAATTGTGATGTGTTGCTCACATTTGTTCTATGTATGTTATGATGATGATGAGCCAATGGTAAGAATATGAAAGGATGATATGATATATGCATGCATTTTACATCATAATACATTTTTCTGTTGGGTGCGATTGCATAACATGGCATGTATACTTGATTCATGACATCTTGAATATATATATATTTGTATTGAGGACATGTGACTGAGCATGCATCATATAGGCATGCCTGGTACCAGGAGAGGGGACACTTGGCTTCAGTCCGCATAGGTTCCACAGTGGGATTCACCTTTATGGGAGCCATTAGGAATACCCACTGTGATGCTACGCGCACGACGGTGCTATGAGCGTAAAGGAAAAAGGGCGTTATATACGCGTTATGATATATGATGAAAAGGATTAAATGTTTGAAGTGACTATTTATGATTTTGTGCCTAGTTAATACTGTTGCATTTGGTTTTGTTGCCACACTACTGGGTTTATTCTCACCCCTTTGGGGCTGCAATTTTTAAATTGCAGGAGGACGTAAAAGCATTTGAGGACTTGGATGTTGAACTCTGTTATATTTTTGCTGCTGTCTGGATTTATTCATTGTTGACTGTTTTAAGCTTGGGATGACTGTATTATGTGGTACTTGATGATTTTTGGATGACTGTAAAATTATGATTTATTTCTGTTTTAAGTCTTTTTATGAACAGCGGCTGCTTTAAGAAATCTGAAATGTTTTGCGAAAAGGGACTTTCTTAACGTTTATCAAATGCTGAATTTTTAACAATTTACGGACAACTTACGAGTTATGTTTCGAGGGGCAAATGAACTCCGATTTACTATTATTTTATATGCACGCGAAGCCCCAAGCGTCTACTTTCAGATTCTGGAAACCGTACAAAAATATTTTGAAAAATCGATTTGATATTGATTTTGTACACGAACTGTTTTTGGGAAATTTCCAACTTTGCAAAGAGCAAGGTTTTTACAAAGTTTTATCAAGAAAATCTTATTAGCTTTCCACTTTCATCACTCAAGGGTATTTTAAAAGAAAAAGTTCGCTACTAAATTCCGCAACTCTAATAACGATTAGCAAACGACTCTCTTGGATGCATACAAGGGAGGGTGTTACAGCAACACACAACATAAATATACATTATCAGAGTTCCCTAACAAAACTGCTCTGATACCATAAAATGTAACATCCCGTTGTACACCGGTATTGTTAACCTTAATTATGATATTAAGCGCAGTTACAATCACAGCAATTCATTTATAAAAATGCGAATAAACTTTTTCCGATTATTACGCGAGCATTTAAAACATAAAAGGCGTAATAATTAAAAGCTGTGACCGTAACCGTAAACTCTTGCGGAAGACTTATTTAAACTATATTTATAACTTACTTTACTTATTATAAGTTACTAAGGGGTTCCCATAAACCCACTTAGCCAATTTCCAAACTTTACGTTTTTACCTATTCGGACATGTTTCACTCTTAATTTTTATGCGACCACACCGCTCGCAACCAAACCTTCTTCTCAGAATATATCTTTGTCTTACTTAATTCCCTTTTTAACAAGCTATCATACGCTCAATTCGGAGCTCATTTGCTCCGGTTATCGCCGTTTGAACTTAGATAAGCAAATAGCCAACCAACCCCAAAAATAGCTCCAAACCACTCACATTACTCGAATTACTGCACTCAATCCACTCATCAATTTGCTCTCAAATTTTTATCCTACAAATTAGACATCTCAAACTTCATTTTGATATATCACATGCTTAATTAACTGAGAAACGAAGCGGGAATTAATTTCCCAAATCAGGTCCAGAACTGCCTCAGATGCAGTGGCACATGAGCAGTCCGCGTTTCTCCATTTTTTTCAGGCCGAAGATCAACCCAGATTTTTCCCAATTTTTGACACCAGATAGAGGACATCTAAACCTTCAAAATGGCGTATGGAAAGTCCCTATTGGACCTCTATGGAGGGAGATATGCTCTCCCGAAGTTCGCCTAAAATCTGCCAATTCTACAGAAAATTCGCCAGAGTTTCCTTTATTTTTCCAATAATCCCAAATTTGTAAAAGATCATTTAAGCCTCAATGTACCTAATAATCACATGATAATACAGTAATAATCCAATGGGTGGCACACACAAGGACCAACAACGCGTTGGGGCACTTACAACCCAATCCAGTTTATAGTTATTAGGCATATAGTTCATATTAATCATTCTTAAGTAGTTGCAATCACTAATACCTTTTTCATGCATATTTCCATCATACATGTAATCATACCCTAAAATAGACCTAAGGCCCTTCCATCATAAATAGACATGCATCAAATACGATTACAATATTGCTTTAAAACTTACAACTTGAAACTTAAACCTTAACTTACATTCCTCCAATATTACAACTTAAATACAATGACAACATAACCAAATACATAACTACTAGACTTAGGCAAAATGCCATGAACAAATATGCTAATGAAGCTCATACCACATACATATGAGATGTTCATGGCCTAAGTCTAGCCTAGGCCACACGGCCAACAAAATGCAAAATGTGAAGCACTCTACTGCTCACTCTGCGGGCCTCTTGCCCGCTGCTCCGGCTCCACTGCTACCTCCTGAAATAAATGCCCCGAGACGGGGTGAGATATACAAATATATCTCAGTAACCAAGAGGTTCTGGAGAAAACTCCACCCAATGGTTCACTTCGATGCATATCAATAGAATAAAACAACCACTTTGAAAACGGGATAAAGCAAGGGATTTAGAGAAACTGGGGAAATATCTGGATACAAAATACGACGTTGCGGGATGGTAGCTACCCATACCACGCACGCCTTGGCATATATAAGCCTATGGGTCCACCCGAGGTGTGATCAAATCACTACCACCCTGGTACCCATTCCATTGGGTCCACCCAAGGTGTTATCAAATCACTACCACCCCGGTACCCATACCATCTTGTATAATCCAAGGTGTGATCAGATCACTACCACCAAGGTACCCATTCCATCGAGTATAATCCAAGGTGTGATCAGATCACTACCACCAAGGTACCCTTTCCATCCATAACACCTGAGACATTCCTAGTGTGCTCCTGTCCGGATCACACACTATGACTCGCGGTCAACTAGAACTCCCTCTCGGAGACCTATCCAGCGGAAGTCCGAGACTGCCCGATAATAAAACTGTCTACTGGCCAGAGACTCGGTACATAAGTACCCATTGTAATAATGCATGCATGCTCATGTGTTCTATACTACTCATACACATTTCCTACCGTTGCCATCAACTGGCAAGGTGGAACAGAAAAGGGGAACAAGCCCCAGTACCAAGAGGTTACCTTAAGTATTGTTTTCACAAGCTCCGCAGCAGCTTATCCCTCAACTTGGTACACAGCAGAATGCCTACACAGAGGACATTCCCAATTTCTTATAATTCAAACAATACATGCTAATTTACAATTATACACGCATTGAACCAATTAATACCTCAATCCACTTGGTCCAGGACCAAGGGCAACTCCCAGATTCAAGTTTCGGGATTCAAGTCAACGTACGACAACCTATACAATCACGTACATCCATCAGTACGCGTCAAATAGCATCAAAACGCAAAATCACAAAAATCCTCCCCTTCCTCCTTGAAGGTTCGGCCCAACTAGTGTTAATTTGAGATTTATTTTTCTAAATTTTCTTTCTCATTTTGTTACTCCTCATTAGGTTGTCAAGAGGCCAATTCAAGTGTCGTTTCGTCATTTTCGCGTCGAATTACATCAGAACGCGAAAACCGCAAAATCCCCCTTTTTCTCCTTGAAGGTTCGACCATCTATGTGTTATTTGGGGATTTATTTTTCTAAATTTTCTTTCTCAGTTTAGTACCCATCTTGGGTTGCTTAGAGGCTAGTTCAATCGTCGTTATTCCGTTTTACGACATTTACGCATCGTTTTGTGAAATATTTCACTCTAGGTTCATTTAGGTCTGTAAACACAATTCATTTTTCCCATTGATTCAAACACTTGCCAATCACCACACAACCCATCTAATTACCTTTTTAACATATAATTCATCACTCAAACAATTTCCAGCAACATAAATTCCATGATTTTCCTTTAAAGGCCAAATTGCAACCTATGGCAATTCTAGGATTTCCATTCACTTTAACTCACTCCACATCTCACACAACCACATTATATCATCATATAATCATACCACAATTCATTATCAACATCACAACACATTTTCCAAAATTCCATGTCATGACCATCAAAAATCCTAAGTTAAATTCATCAATTTTCACCAATAAATTTCATTGCGTTTCTAGCTCTAATACATCATTCTAACACATTATCATCTAATACACATTTTCTAATGGAGCTCTCTAACACAACATATCATCAATCAAAGCTTTAGGTCACGAAATCAATTCATCACAATCAACCGTTTAAAATGCAAGAACACTCACCCAAATGGAAGGTACAAGGCTCCTCCTAAACATACTCCACCATTTGAGCACTTAGAAGCTCCCACGAACACAAATCTCCAACTATGTGCCACGGCCTTGAGGAGGGTTTTTTTTTGCAAAATATAGCTAGATTCAAGGCTTGCCACTAGTTCCAATGTGTTTAGAAGGTGTTTTCCAACAAATTTCAACTCAAGAATCACTTGATTTGGTTAAGAAATGATGGAGTTATGGAGAAATTAAAATTTGAAGTGAAATTTTCCATGGGAGAAAAAGGGCTGCGGGTTTGAGGGCTGAAGGGGAGTGGAGGAGGTGATGAATAGTGTAGTGATGATGTGTCTTAAGTGAATTTTAAGTGGGGTGGGTCCCACGCCACCTCACGCGATTCAAAACGCGTCTGAACTCTCACTAAACGTCCGTAATTTCAAAATCTATTTAGAAACTCTAATTTTTAACATTAACTATTCTCCTTTAATTATGCTTGATCAGATGAATTCAGAGTCCTCCATTCGTTCGGAGAAAACACTGTTTTAAGCTATTGCACGCACCGTTGGCACGCTTCCCCAAAATGACTTACTTTCATCAGATTTTATCAACAATCATATTTCCTAACTCAATAGACCATTTATAACTCATATTTGAAACCTAGAGCTCAAAATTCAACTGGCACATTTTACGGTGCAATCGTAACGCAGTATTTTTACCCGCGGAAAACACTATTCACTGATTTTTCTGAAACTTGCCTGTCAACTCAATTTTTCGTTCTGAATCCATTTACCGTTTTGCCTTTTCTTTGTATTTTAGCCTAATCTTCAGGATTTTTCACTAATCCTTCACTTAACTACTCACTTAACATTTTAATATTTGATTTAGAAATGTGAGGTGTTATAGAAAACAAATGTGATATGAGAAAGTATGACTAAATGTTGTGTACTAATGGTATTAGTTTGCTTTTATAAGGTTGAGTAGTTGTGATTTGTTTATGATGTGATCTGATTATATGTGTGCATTAATGTGTGGGATTTTACTTGGGAATGGCTCCTTGATAGAGGTTCAGGGGGTATAATGCATGAGAAAATTGTCCCATAAGAGATGTTCTTAGAAATTCCAAGAGTGATTGTTGTATTTTGAAATGGAATGATTGTTAAAGGGTGTTTGTAAGGGGTAGTGAATAATACATAATGGTCGGATGGCCTGTTTAATTACTCTGATGAATAGATGGGTGATACTCCTGTGATGGCCTAAGTGCCAGTATATGTATACCCTTTGTGAAGGCATGAGTGCCTATATATTGATGTGTTGTAATAAATTATTAAATTCTTTGGTAAAAGGATAATTATGATAAATGAAATCCCTATGAGGGGAAGTATTTGAAGAGATTGTCTCTTTGGAGTGTCATTGGATGCTCAATCTGGTATGGGATTCATGATGGAGTCCCGGTGTACAAGTTACACAATAGTATATATGTTGGTAATAGTGTGACAATAAAGGTTGTCCTGGGTTTCCCTGGTGGATTAAATCCTAAGAGGTGTTGCTCTTGGAAGTCCCAGGCGAGCACCGCTCGAAGTTGAGACTTACCTTGCGATCCTTGACCGCTGACTGCGTGGACTAGTAATTGTTGGCACTCCTTGTGTCGTAGAGAAGTATTGAGAGAAAAGTGATGGTGTTTCAATGAAAAACAAATTCTACAGTCACATAGAGGAAGGATTATTAAGAAGGTTTATGGATTACTCTACGGTGTTGAGCATAGTTGCTATTAGTCATGTTAGACAATGGATTAGAACTGTAACCGAGTACGGGTACTGTTAAGAGTTGTGAAATATGTGTCGATGTATGAGAAAGATGATGGAATCGTGTGGTAATGATTATGTTATGGACTAGGATTGATGATTAGCCAAGTGAAATAAATAGGCAAACTGAAGAATCATATTGAATGATGAATGAGTAGACTAATGTGTGGATAACCTGTTGTGTTTATACAAAACACATTGTGCCATTAAATACGGATGTGATATGAATTTTGTTATCTCTGCGCGGCTTATATGCCCGGAGTGTGTGTCTATCTCCGTATGGATTATGTTCCCGGAGACTAGCATTATCTTGTATAAGGAATGTGATAGGAAAAGTAGGCTGTGTCAGTGGGATTGTAGTACCGCTGATAGTGTGTTACCTCTTCTTGCGTGAATTATAAGGACAGATTCTCTGATCGGTGGGTAATTGCACCTGGGGCCATGAGGACAGCAAGAGCTCGAGAGGTTAAACTCGGGAATTTTTACCCACAACATTGGAGGATTGTATCGTATGAGGAACGCGAGAGGTGGATTAGGATAATCCTAAGTGAATAATGGTTTGTTAAATGGAATACAATATGTGAGTTTCCAGGAGATGGTATTTTGAAGTATGATGTTTGATTACTTGGAGATGTGTAGGTGAGTATACCAAGTGTGGGAATATGAAACTTGAGAAATAAATTGTAGAAGCCTCACCCTATGTGAAGGGAATAGAGAATTGTGTAATACTGATGGATTGAGTCAAGGTCTTCTGGGAAGACTTGTGATGAAGAGATGTTAAGTTGGTGGCCTGATGGCCTTTCATAAGAGGTAAACGTGATGGAGTCAAGTATCAATGTGTGACGACCACTGGTTAATAAAACTTGTGTTAAAGGAAATAAAAGTGTGATGTCTCTGCCCTGGTGGTAGAGTTACTAATGGAGTATTGCGTATGTGATGTATGGTGAGAGACGTGTTGGAAATACACAATGTTGATGTTGTTTTGGCTAGGTACCATTATACATGGTCATGAGGTTGTAGTAATTTGAAGTATTTTGAGAGACTTGTATACCACTGATATTGAATTGTGAGAGTAGTGACATTGATGAACGTAGTTCCTTATGATAGGACGAGTAAGTTTATAAAAAAAAAAATCCCCATGTGATGGGACTTAATTGCAAATGATGTGATATGATATGTTTGAATGACACATAAATGGTGAGATGAAATGCTTATGAAATTGAAGGATACATGAAGGAAATGCGTGTGGGATCTATATTGAGATTATAGAATAAGATGTAAACCTAGTAGTTGATGGAAATCTTAGGCAACGTGCCTTTAAATGGAAAACCAATGATAAATTGTATGTTGAGCCTTGAGATGGCTAAGTTAATGGCAGGTGTGGCCTTGTATGTAGAAAATCACGAGTGAAATTGGTGGTTTAAGGATCTGAATTGGCCAATGTTATAAATAGAAATTGTGATGTGTGATCCATATAATAACAGTGAAACGCGTTGAGGAATTAGTTCGCCAACGTGTTTTGGTGGAAGTTAGTCAACCTGAAAAGTCTAATGCAAGTGTAAAGTACAGGAATGGTGCCTGTTGTGTATTAGATACAGGATTGAAATTGCACGTTGTAGGTTGAGAACCTGAGGAAAATGTATAACACCTCACAATTTTAAATCAAGTAATTAAAATATTAAGTGAGCAATCAAGTGATGGATTAGTGAAAATCCAAAAGATTAGGCCAAAATACAAAGAAAGGGCAAAACGGTAATTAGCCAACACGCAACCCTAGGAAGATAAAAATTGAGTAGAAGGTCTCAGATGGTAAAAATAACCCTGGAAATGGGTTCAGAACGAAAAATTGAGTGGACAGGCAAGTTTCAGAAAAATCAGTGAATAGTGTATTTCGCGGGTAAAAATACCGCGGTACGATTGCACCGTAAAACGTGCCGATTGAGTTTTGAGCTCTAGGTTTCAAATATGAGTTAAAAATGGTCTAATGAGTTAGGAAATATGATTTCTTATAATATTCGATGAAATTAAGACAGTTTGGAGAAGCGTGCCAATGGCGCGCATAATAGCTTAAAACAGTGTTTTCTCCTAACGAATGGAGGACTCTTAATTCATCTGATCAAGCCTAATTAAAACGGAATAGTTAATGTTAAAAATTTGAGTTTCTAAATAGGTTGTGAATTTACGGACGTTTAGTGGAATCGGAGGAAAATTCGTATTAGTTTTAAATCGCGTGAGGTGGCGGTGAGACCCACCCCACTTAAGTGACTTAAGCCACATGTGCTTGGCACTATTCATGCGTCACTTTCCTCCCTCTTCTTGCTCAAACCCGCAGCCACCATAGCCCTTCCCCTCCAAGATTTCATTTCACCATAACTTAGCCATTTCTTCACCAAATCCATTGATTCTTGTCTTGAAATTTGATGGAAATGGCCTTCTAAATCCATTGGTGGTACTCCCAAGCCTTGAAAGCCACTAGATTTTGGGAAAAACCCTCCCCAAAGCTGCGGCCCTTTCCTTTAGATTTGTGGAAATGGTGTTGATTGATGCTCCAATGGTGGAGTATGTTTAGGAGGAGCCTTGTGCCAAGCTTTTGGGTGAGTTTCCTTGTGTTCCAATGGTTTAATTTTGTGGTTGAATTTATGAACCCTAAAGAGGGCTTGTTGGATTGATGTGTTTAGAGAGCTCAATTGGAAAATGTTTGTACATGAATGTGTCTTAGAATGATGTGTAGTAGCCATAAATACAATAAAAATTATTGATGAAAAATGTGAATTTTTAACTTAGAAAATTTTGAGGTTGTCATGACTTTGAGTTTTGAAAATGTGTTAGGATTGGATTGATGAGTTGTTGTATGATTGTATGTTGATATAATAGGATTGTATGAGGTGTGGAATGATTAAAGTTGTATGGAAATTCCTTGGAATGCCATAGGGTAAAATTCGATTCTTTGAGGAAAGATTGAGGAATTGATGTTGAAAAATGATTTGGATGATGATTTGTGTAGTTATATGGTGCTTAGATGGGTTGTGTTGTGCTTGGAGAGTGTTTGAATCAATGGAAAAAAATGAATTGTGTTAGAGACCTAAATGAGCCCAGAATGAAATATTTCGCAAAACGATGCGTAAATGTCGAAAAACGGAAAAACGACGATTGAACTAGCCTCTAAACAACCTAAGGGAGTGTTATAAAATGAGAAAGAAAATTTAGGAAAATAAATCTCAAATTTACACCTACAATGGCCGAACCATCAAGGGAGGATGGGGAGGATTTTTGTGTTTTTGCGTTTTGATACTATTTGACGAGTACTGATGGATGTACGTTATTGTATAGGTTGCCGTACGTCGACCTGAATCCCGAATCTTGAATCAGTGAATTGCCCTTGGTCCGGGACCAAGGGGATTGAGGTAAGAAATTGGTTCATTGCATGTGTAATTATAAATTAACATGTATGGGTTGAACTGAGAGTGATTGGGAATGTCCTCTGTGTAGGCATTCCGCTGTGTACCGAGTTGAGGGATAAGCTGCTGCGGAGCTTGTGGAAACAATATTTCAGGTAAACCTCTTGGTACTGGGGCTTGTTCCCCTTTTCTGTTCCACCTTGCCAGTTGATGGCAACGGTAGGAAGTGTGTATGAATAGTATAGAACGCATGAGCATGCATGCATTATTGCTATGGGTACTGCAGTACCGAGTCTCTAGCCAGTAGACAGTTTTATTAGCCTTCGGGCATTTTCGGACTTCCGCTGGATAGGTCTCCAGGAGGGAGTTCCAGTTGACTGCGGTCATGGTGTGTGATCCGGGTAGGAGCACACTAGGAATGTCTTTGGCGTTTTGGTTGGTTTGGGCATCATGGTTGTGGTTTCTGTGAACACACCTTGGATGATACCCATAGGCTTATATATGCCGAGGGCGTACGTTGAATTGGGGTTACCATCCCGTATCGTCGTTTTTGTTTTCTTTATATTCCTCATTCTCTAAATCCCTTGCTATATCCCGTTTTCAAAGTGGTTGTTTTATTCTATCGATATGCATCGAAGTGAACCATTGGGTGGAGTTTTCTCCAGAACCTCTTGGTTACTGAGATATATTCGTATATCTCACCCCGTCTCGGGGCATTTATTTCAGGAGGTAGCAGTGGAGCAGGAGCCTCGGGCAAGAGGCCCGCAGAGTGAGCGATGGAGCGTTTCTTATTTTGCATTTTGTTGGCCGTGTGGCCTAGGCTAGACTTAGGGCATGAACATGTCATTTGTATTTATTAGTAGCTTCATTAGCATCTTGTTCATGCCATTTTGCCTAAGTCTAGTAGTGATGTATTTGGTTATGTTGTCTTTTAAATTAAGTTGAAATTTTAGAAGAATGTAATTTGAAGTTTTAGTTTCAAGTTGTAATTTGTAAAGCCATATTGTAATAGTATTGATGCATGTCTAATTATGATGGAAGGGCCTTAGGCCTATTTTAGGTTATGATAATATGTATGATGGAAATATGCATGAAAAAGGTGTTAGTGATTGCAACTACTTAAGAATGATTAATATGGACTCTATGTTTAATAACTATAAACTGGATTGGGTTGTAAGTGCCCCAAGGCGTTGTTGGTCCTTGTGTGTGCCACCCATTGGATTATTACTGTATTATCATGTGTTTATTAGGTACATTTGAGGTTTAAATGATCTTTTACAAATTTGGGATTATTGGAAAAACAAAGGAAACTCTGGCGAATTTTCTGTAGAATTGGCAGATTTTAGGCAAACTTCGGGAGAGCATATCTCCCTCCATAGAGGTCCCCTAGGGACGTGCCATACGCCATTTTGAAGGTTGAGATGTCCTCTACCTTGTGTCAAAATTTAAGGAAAATCTGGGTTGATCTTCGGCCTGAAATAAATAGAGAAACGCGGACTGCTCATGTGCCCCTGCACCTGAGGCAGATTCTGGACCGGATTTGGGAAATTAATTCCCGCTTCGTTTCTCAGTCAAATTGAGTGTGTGATATATCAAAATGAATTTTGAGATGTCTAGTTTGTAGGATAAAAATTTGAGAGTACTTGGTTGAGGGGATTGAGTGCAGTAATTCGAGCAATGTGAGTGGTTTGGAGCTGTTTTTGGGGTTGTTTGGGCTAATTGCTTATCCAACTTCAAACGGCGATAACCGGAGCAAATGAGCTCCGAATTGAGCGTATGTTAGCTTGTTAAAAAGGGAATTAAGTAACACAAAGATATAATCTGAGAAGAAGGGTTGGTTGCGATCGGTTTGGTCGCAGAAAAACTTAGAGTGAAACATGTTCGAATTGGTAAAAAACGTAAAGTTGGAAATTGGCTAAGTGAGTTTATGGGAACTCCTTAGTAACTTATAATAAGTAACGTAAGTGATAAAAATAGTTTAAATAAGTCTTCCGCAAGAGTTTACGGTTACGGTCACAGCTTTTAATTATTACGCCTTTTTATGTTTTAAATGCTCGCGTAATAATCGGAAAAAAATTTATTCGCGTTTTATAAATGAACTGCTGTGATTGTAACTGCGCTTAATATCATAATTAATGTTAACAATACCGGTACGTAACGGGCTGTTACATTTTATGGTATCAGAGCAGTTTTGTTAGGGAACTCTGATAATGTATATATAGTTGTGTTGTGTGTTGCATAGTTGTATGTAGATTCTTATCGATTACTGCATATGTGATTCCTTAGTGTGGGTCTGATCAACCCATTCCTTTGTGTTACATGCGTAGTCATCGTAAGAAGCCTACGTGGCAACTGTGGAGCACCAAATGTAAGTCTTTAGCCTGATGTTGTGGATGCAGTGTTGACTGCTTCATGGACAAGAGATGGCAGTAAGTAAAATATGAATATTATAGGACTTCAGGGAAACATACTTAAATGTTTTGTCTGACCTTGTAGATGAAATTTATAAAGCTGGATTGTAAGTGAAAGTTGTAAACAAATCTATGATATGTACGGTATTGCATGGATGAACCTTGTAGTACCATGAATAATAAAGATATATAATTGAGATGAGTCCATAGTATGGAAAAGGTATTGGTGAAGCTTCCAAGTATATGTGTTGTATAGTAAAAAACAATTATGTCCAGGTGGACGTGGTGG
Source organism: Gastrolobium bilobum (assembly GCF_033153095.1). Lineage (NCBI taxonomy): Eukaryota > Viridiplantae > Streptophyta > Magnoliopsida > Fabales > Fabaceae > Gastrolobium > Gastrolobium bilobum. Next base: position 22,205 of record NW_026896975.1, read on the forward strand.
AGGGACTTCATCAAGGTGGAAGATTAGAACCTGTTGGGTTATTGAAAATGATGAACAGATATGCTTAGGCATGAGTTTGAATATTTTATGTTGACTAGAAGTTATAAGTCCTTGATGGATGATGTACACTTAAACAAATTGAGATGGTTCATGCAGAGAAATAAATAGAATAATTGATGATTAATCCTATGGGATTTGACCACTTGAAATTATAATGCTGGTCAATTGTTAAATTGAGATATATTGAAATATGGGATTTAAACTCATAAGGAGGTAGTGCTGATTAAACATAGGCGAGATGAATTAATTATGTATTATATGTATAAGGAAGAAGTTGAGAGAATCGCCATGGATGGCATTGAACAAGGTTCATTGAGAGTATAATTGTCCGTAACGGAATAATGGTCTAGCTTGACCGATATGCCATGAAGGAAACAAATATGATTATATGTGTGCATTAATGTGTGGAATTCTCCTTGGAAATGGCTACTATGTAGAGATTCAGGTGTTATGAAGCATAAGAGGATTGATCCATGATGGAGGTCCCTTGGAAATCTCAAAGAATGAATATCGTAATTTAAAATGGCCTAGTTACTTGTGGATGTTGTAATGCATTGTGAATAATACCTAATGGCCTGATGGCCAACATACCTATTCTGATGAATAAACGGATGATAATCCAGTGATGGCCTAAGTGCCAGTATACATATATATGTATGTACACCTTGTGATGGCCTGAGTGCCTAATTATCCGTGTTAAGGTAAATTATTAAATTTTTGAAAAAGGACAATGAGGCCGAATGAAATCCCCGATGATGGGAAGTATCTGAAGAGATTGTATGATTAGAGAATGAGCTAATGTACAACCTGATGGGAAATCATGTGATTAGTGTATGAACTAAGTTACAATAAAGTGTGGAATTATGTGTTTAGCAAAAGAGCTAATGTGTAATGTCAAAACAAAAATGATAAGATTAGTTAATGAGTTGAGGTATAAGTGTTAGTGCAAGGATTGATATAATTTTGCAGTGCACGGATTGAGGTGAAATTAGTCCTCTGGGATAGGACGAATATGTTTAGAAGATCCCTGTGTGATGGGAAGTATATGTGAGATGTGTGCAGAACTTTGAGAAAATTCTGGATTCACGGAATAGAGATTATGTTATGAACTATGCCAATTGAATAGTCAAAGTAAGAGAGAAAACAATCTGTGAGAAGAATAAGCAAGGAAGAGATAATGGACTATGGATTTGAACGGTAATATGACAGAAAAAACTATTAAAAGTTAGAAAACGTGTACGAAATTACGAAGAGAATGTGAATTATGATAATAGTGACTTATGTGTAAACTATCAGTGAGAAGAATGAAATGAGAGAGTAAGACGAATTGACTTATATGTAACAGGGTATATTATACCACTACTGCTATGATTATGGGGATAGCCCCATGTGAATATACCAAAGATATTTTGTTGTTATATATATACAGAGGTGAGACAGACACCAAATGGACTGGGTCCATGTGTGATCTGGAGTGTACGGAGTACCAGTTTTGCCGTTATATACGGATATGTTATAAGTATGAACTCCCCTGTGTACTGGGTACACGTTTGCTGTTGTATACAGATGTGATATAAATATGAACTCCTCTGTGCACTGGGTGCACGTTATGAGACTTGATATTACCATCTCTGTGCGGCCTATGTGCCCGGAGTGTGTAGCCATCTCCGTGTGGATTATGTTCCCGGAGACTATTATTATGTTATATGAGTGATATGAGATGAGGAAGTATCCCGCAGTGATGAGACTGCTATTATAGTTGAGTTGGTCTACATAAGTGCTCAAATAAGAAACGTTGGGAATACTATTAGAACACAGTCAGCAGGTGGTAGTTTATCATTAGTGCATGGATCATATGGGTGGATTCTCTGATCGGTGGGTCATTACATCTGGGGCCCTGAGGACAGCAAGAGCTCGAGCGGTTAAAACCTAAGAATGTTTTTACCCACTGTATTGAGAGAGTTCTTCCATGTGATTAACGCAAAATATGAGGTCAGATATTTGTAAATGGACAATAGTATGTCAGAATTGGATACAAGAGGTGAGGCATAGTGTGTAAATTTTTTTTTTGAAGTGTGATAGTGAAACACTATTGTGGGTGTAAAGTAAGTTTGATGAAATAATTTCGGCTCCAAGTGAGGTAGTAAACTTGTTGAAATTCTCGTCTTATGATGAAAGAGATAATAACGAGATTGATGTTGACAGATTGAGTGAGTGTCCTTCTAGGAAGGCTGGTAATGATCGAGAGTTCAGGTTAAAACGGTGAATTATTAGCCCTTATAGAAGGTAAATTGTCATGGAATCAAGCGCGAATGTAATAATAGTTGGAAACTGGAATTGCGATCGGTTGCCTAAAAGTTGATAGCTTGGTTGTACTGATAGAGTGGATTGAGGAGTGTTATATATAATCGCATATGCCACTTATGGTGGAAAGTGTGTGGAAAATGCACAATGATAATATTGTTTTGGTTAAGTATTAATGAGGTATGACTGAGTGTTTGTGGTAGCTTTGAATATTCTGAGAGATTGAGATACCAATCGGTGGGGAATTGTATAAGTAGTGGCAAGGATGGATTTAGTTTTATGTGACTTGATAATTAAGTTTCAAAGATTCCTATAGAACGAGACTTGCATGTGAGAGACATGGCATTTTAAGGGTCCATCAGTTAGTAGTGAAATGGCTTGGTGTGGTTGATTGATTCGAACAACCAAGATGATTGGTGAAAGTTGGTGAAAACTGTAAGGTGATGTTATATTGAGTTTGACATTCAGGATTAAATGACGATGATTACGAAAAAGTGGTATAAATAAGTTGAACATATGGTTAAGTTGCAACGTCGGAGTGAAATAAAAGTTGAAAATAGTTAGTGGGAGAAAATATTAAGCATGAGGCCTTGATGTGGAGGTCATTGATGAGTGTTGTGTTTAGACTGTGAGAGGTCTAAGTATGGAGTTGAGCTGGTTGAGTTGGTAAAGTTGAGATGGTTAAGCTAATAAAGAGTTTAACAATGAGTGTAAATTATGAATATGAGTTTGTAGATGGAAAAATTTCATGAGTATTTGTGGTCGAAAGGCCTTATAGGGCTAATCGAAAATATAAACTAGTATGGGTATTGCTAGTTTCGTATCACAAAGAGAAAGATATAGTTGTGAGTACCTAAAAAGAGGTGAAGACACGTGACAAGGAAAAATAAAGTATATGAGTATAGAATTTAATGTGAGTCGTAATTGTAGGACACGACAAAGTGCCTTTGAAACTAGAAAGTATGTGCTTGGGTGAAAGCCAAGAAAACAAAGAGTAATAGAAAGAAATGGTTGTTGGGGTATTGTGAAAACAGTGAGGACAGCGAAAAGAGTTAAGTACTAAAGAACATGTGAGTTGGAAATACTCCAGGAATAACTAGTGAATGTGCATGAGAACGGTTAGAGCCTAGTATGAAAACGATTAGGTGCTTTTGAGAACGACCATGGGTCAGAAGGATGGATAAAGATGAGAATGAGGTAAATTGATACCGACAAATCCGTAATATGGTTATATTATTACCTACAAATCAGCGAAAGAGAAACGGTAAACCAGAGAAAGTTTAAAGTAAATTCTAAAAAGTTGGGGTGAATATAACACCTCACAATTTTAAATCAAGTAATTAAAATATTAAGTGAGCAATCAAGTGATGGATTAGTGAAAATCCAAAAGATTAGGCCAAAATACAAAGAAAGGGCAAAACGGTAATTAGCCAACACGCAACCCTAGGAAGATAAAAATTGAGTAGAAGGTCTCAGATGGTAAAAATAACCCTGGAAATGGGTTCAGAACGGAAAATTGAGTGGACAGGCAAGTTTCAGAAAAATCAGTGAATAGTGTATTTCGCGGGTAAAAATTGTACGTACGAGTTTTGAGCTCTAGGTTTCAAATATGAGTTAAAAATGGTCTAATGAGTTAGGAAATATGATTTCTTATAATATTCGATGAAATTAAGACCGTTTGGGGAAGCGTGCCAATAGCGCGCATAATAGCTTAAAACAGTGTTTTCTCCTAACAAATATGATCAAGCCTAATTAAAAATGGTCTAATTTGAGTTTCTTAGGTTGTGGATTTACGGAATGGAATGAAAATTGGGATTAGTTTTAAATCGCGTGAGGTGGCGGTGAGACCCACCCCACTTAAGTGACTTAAGCCACATGTGCTTGGCACTATTCAAGTCACTTTCCTCCCTCTTGCTTCAAACCCCGCAGCCACCATAGCCCTTCCCCTCCAAGATTTCATTTCACCATAACTTAGCCATTTCTTCACCAAATCCATTGATTCTTGTCTTGAAATTTGATGGAAATGGCCTTCTAAATCCATTGGTGGTACTCCCAAGCCTTGAAAGCCACTAGATTTTGAGAAAAACCCTCCCCAAAGCTGCGGCCCTTTCCTTTAGATTTGTGAAAATGGTGTTGATTGATGCTCCAATGGTGGAATATGTTTAGGAGGAGCCTTGTGCCAAGCTTTTGGGTGAGTTTCCTTGTGTTCCAATGGTTTAATTTTGTGGTTGAATTTATGAACCCTAAAGAGGGCTTGTTGGATTGATGTGTTTAGAGAGCTCAATTGGAAAATGTTTGTACATGAATGTGTCTTAGAATGATGTGTAGTAGCCATAAATGCAATAAAAATTATTGATGAAAAATGTGAATTTTTAACTTAGAAAATTTTGAGGTTGTCATGACTTTGAGTTTTGAAAATGTGTTAGGATTGGATTGATGAGTTGTTGTATGATTGTATGTTGATATAATAGGATTGTATGAGGTGTGGAATGATTAAAGTTGTATGGAAATTCCTTGGAATGCCATAGGGTAAAATTCGATTCTTTGAGGAAAGATTGAGGAATTGATGTTGAAAAATGATTTGGATGATGATTTGTGTAGTTATATGGTGCTTAGATGGGTTGTGTTGTGCTTGGAGAGTGTTTGAATCAATGGAAAAAAATGAATTGTGTTAGAGACCTAAATGAGCCAAGAATGAAATATTTCGCAAAACGATGCGTAAATGTCGAAAAACGGAAAAACGACGATTGAACTAGCCTCTAAACAACCTAAGGGAGTGTTATAAAATGAGAAAGAAAATTTAGGAAAATGATAGAAATTTACACCTACAATGGCAGGAACCAGGCAATTCAT